>NC_057814.1:602085364-602127336 GCF_018294505.1 Triticum aestivum
GTCGCCGGAGTCGAGCACGGGAGCCGCCGCCGCCGTTTGCCGCCGCCCCTCGCCCTTCCCCGAGCACCCCGCACCCCGCCGCCCTCGCCGACCCCTCGCCGGAGCACGCCCCCGACGAGGTAGCCACACCTCGCCTCATTGCCGGTTTTGTTTAAAAAAAAACAAAACCGTTCGTTTAAAAAAAACCCTAGATCGGTTTTTTTTCGGTTTTGTTATTTTGCGAGCGTTCACCAAACCGTTCGTTTTAACGAACGCGTTCGTCGGTTTTTCTCTGTTAACGAACGTCCGTTCTTTAACCGTTTGTCCGTTTTTCTTTTTCGTCGGATTTTTCCGCGATTATCTCAGATTCGATTTCTGTTCGAATCTTCGTTTCTGTTTAACTTCTCGCTCGTTTATCGGAATCAGGCGATTCAAGCGCCTAGAGTTTCGTCTCGAAATTCTCTTTCCGTTTAAACTACTCAAACAAGTTTTTGCTACTGTAAAATTTGACCTAGATCCAGATTAGTAAACGAAGCTTGTTTCTTTGACCGTTTGATTTTCGTTGCTTCGTTCGAGTTGATTCTTTTTGCAAACCGGAGTTCTTAAGTTGAACTTTCTGGTTGGATCTTTCATTCGAGTTTTACCTGTGCATTAGATAAGTACTGATTGTATGCTTGTTTGTTTGCGATAGAGTACCCGGAGTGTGCCGCTTGTTACTTCGAATCGCTAGGTTTCGCGGATCATCAGCAAGGCAAGTAACACTTTGATCATACTTTCCATACCTAGTTTTATTGCATTAGATCTATTCCTCTAACAATTGCATGATTAGGATCTGCTTAAATTGTGGGAACTGGGAAGTAGTTGAGGTAGTACCTATTACCTGTTTTATTTATCAAACCCTTGGGAGTTACTTCTACGTTGCTATTATTATTGCCATGCTATGCTCGTAGACGTGGATTGGGTTTGAGAGATATTCATGACAGATGTGAGATGTTTAATAATGGTTTACCTAAGGTGGCAACTAAAACTCACATCTGGGTGGATTGAGGCACCTGGAGAACCCAATGTTGTCTGATTTTATAAGGTCCGCCACCCAGGCTCAAAGGGATCATAAGATTGTTCATGCTAGAAACTTCCGTGTGCAGCCGCAAGCTATTATGGGCTCTAGCATAGTTGAGTAGGTTACAGGATCTCTTGAAGAGGTGGACTAGCAGATGTAGGGGAAAGTAGGTGTACCGGTCCATCCAGAGTAAAGAGTGATTGTTTCTGAAAGACTGTGTCTCGGTCATCCGTTTCTCAAACATCATGCAGTGCGAGAATCAAGCGGAGGCGATCGAGTCTTGTGGGGAAAAGTGCACAAACCTCTGCAGAGTGTACAAACTAATCATGCTTAGCCGTGTCCCCGGTTATGGACAACTTGAGTATCTAGTACCTGGATTATCATTTGAATCTCATCACCATGTTACTTTTAATTAATTTTGTTGGGTTAATGATGACACTTAATTGGGATTGAGTTGGAGGTACCTTCTCAATGTTTAACAACCACCATGATAGTTAAATAAAATTTATTCCTTTGAAGTAGGGAAAAATTGGCTTTTCGCAAAAACTGTAACCGTAGAGCTTTCCACCAGCCATATATGCATGTAGTATAGCATTATTATTGTTCATTACTCTCTATGTGTTACTTTGCCAGCATATTCTATGTGCTGACCCGTTTCGGGCTGCAACGTTTCATGTTGCAGACTTTTCAGACAATGAGTAAGGTGCTTTAGTTCGTGGTCTTATACTCAGTGATGCCGCTGGAGTTGATGGACTCACTTATCTTCCAAGTCTTCCGCTGTTATCGTTATTAGATGGCCTTAAGCCATATTTATCATACTTAATCTCTTTGGAGATATTCGATGTAATAAGAGTGTGATTGCTACTCTGTTATAAATCCTCCATTTGTACTGTGCGTGTCAGCATTACTGATCCAGGGATGACACTGGTGCACAGCAGCACAGACCATTTGAGGTCTGGTCGCTACAACTTGTGGTTACGGAGTTTTAATCGGACACACAGAAAGATATGGGCTTATAATTTCGCCTCCCAACCTTTTACCTCAAGGGTAATGTCAACAATAATAGCTCATGCTAACCTACATCCAATTAGATATATATATATATATATATCAGGATCTTTCCAACATCCTGTGCTTGCCAAAGGATAAAATGTAAAAAGGAAAGGTGAAGATCACCAAGACTCTTGCATAAGGTAGAAGGTAATAATAAAAGATAGGCCCTTCACAGAGGGAAGCAGAGGTTGCCATGCGCTTTAAGGGTTGGATGCACAAAATCTGAATGCGAAAGAACATCACTTTATATTGCCACTTGTGATATGAACCTTTATTATGCAGTCCGTCGCTTTTATTTCTTCCACATCACAAGATCGTATAAAGCTTATTTCCTCCACACCAATCAATCATACATATTTAGAGAGCAATTTTTATTGCTTGCACCGATGACAACTTACTTGAAGGATCTTACTCAATTCATAGGTAGATATGGTGGACTCTCATGGCAAAACTGGTTTAAGGGTTTTTGGAAGCACAAGTAGTATCTCTACTTGGTGCAAAGAATTTGGCTATCCTGAGGGGGAAAGGCAAACTCAACATGTTGGATGATCCATGACAATATACTTTATCTCAAATATAAGCAAACATAACCCATTACGTTGTCTTCCTTGTCCAACATCAACTCTTTAGCATGTCATATTTTAATGAGTGCTCCCAATCATAAAAGATGTCCAAGATAGTACATTTATATGTGAAACCTCTCTTTCTTTATTACTTCCTATTAATTGCAACGATGACCAAAGCTATGTTTGCCAACTCCCAACAATTTTTAATCATCATACTCTTTCTTTGTGAAGTCATTACTCTCCATAAGGTCAATATGATCTCTTTTTATTTCTTTCTTTTTCTTTTATTCTCTCAAGATCATGGCAAAACAATCAAGCCCTTGGCTCAACACTAATCTTTATTATATAGCTCACGGACTCGATTACATAGGGAGATCATAAAGCAAAACTCAAAAGTAGATCATACCAAGACTTTTATTCTACTAGACCAAGATACTACTAAAAGGATCAAACCAAGAAAAACGGTAAAGATAGGAGTGTGATGGTGATACGATACCAGGGCACCTCCACCAAGCTTGGCAGTTGCCAAGGGGAGTGCCCATACCCATGTGATTATGTCTCCTTTGTTGGCGAAGAAGATGGAGGTGATGATGGATAGTCGCACATTGAGCGTAAGAGGTCCTCCAGCTTGCGGATAATGCCCTTGAGTGCGATGATATGCTCCTTCAACAAAATATTTTCACGTGTGAGATACTTGTTTTGTATATGAGCTAGCTCAATCATCTTGAAAGCTTCGATCTCAGTTGGGGTAAGAAGATTGTGATCAAGTTGAAGGATGTCTTCTGTTGCCGAAACTTGGTCCTCCTTGGCCTTCTTGATCCCTTCATCCTTGTTGATCTCCATGGGTTCTTCCCTCTTCAGCTCTATCTTCATTAGCCAAGCATCATTGTCACCATTGTTGGAGGAGGGGGACGACATGATGCCTGGCCTTGACAACCCTGACAAAAAACAGCTCGAAACAAGAACAGAGGATAATTGCGTGATACGGTGGTCAAAACCTTCGAGAGATTATATAATGAATTTTTACCAACCAAAATACGTATCGTGCAAGAAAACGGAGTCCAGAGAGCGCATGAGGTGCCCACGAGGTAGGGGGGCACGCCCAGGGGGGTAGGGCGCGCCCTCCACCCTCGTGGAGCCCTCGTGTCCTTCCCAGACTGCTTCTTATCTTTCTATTTTTCTAAATATTCCAAAACGGAGAAAAATTGCCATTAGAACTGTTTTGGAGTCGGTTTACTTACCGTACCACATACCTATTCCTTTTTGGAGTCTGAAACGTTCCAGAAAGTGTCCCTTATGTATTCCTCCGGGGTTACGGTTTCAATAACATTGGTTTCAACATTTATGGGATTACCTGAAATATAATGTTTTATTCTTTGACCGTTCACCACCTTCGGATTTGTGCCTTCGAAGTTGTTGATTTTTATGGAACCGGAACGATAGACCTCCTCGATAACGTAAGGGCCTTCCCATTTAGAGAGAAGTTTTCCTGCAAAAAATCTTAAACGAGAGTTGTATAGCAATACATAATCACCTACATTAAACTCACGCTTTTGTATTCTTTTGTCATGCAATCTTTTAACTTTTTCTTTAAACAACTTGGCATTCTCGTAGGCCTGGGTTCTCCATTCATCAAGTGAGCTAATGTCAAATAACCTCTTCTCACCAGCGAGTTTGAAATCATAATTGAGTTCTTTAATAGCCCAATAAGCCTTATGTTCTAGTTCGAGAGGTAAGTGACATGCTTTTCCATAAACCATTTTATACGGAGACATACCCATAGGATTTTTATATGCAGTTCTATAGGCCCATAATGCATCATCAAGTTTCTTGGACCAATTCTTTCTAGATCTATTAACAGTCTTTTGCAAAATTAATTTGAGCTCTCTATTACTCAATTCTACTTGACCACTAGACTGTGGGTGATAAGGAGATGCAATTCTATGATTAACATCATACTTAGTAAGCATTTTACGGAAAGCACCATGAATAAAATGTGAACCACCATCAGTCATTAAATATCTAGGGACTCCAAACCTCGGAAAAATAACTTCTTTAAGCATTTTAATAGAAGTGTTATGATCAACACTACTAGTTGGAATAGCTTCTACCCACTTAGTAACGTAATCAACAACAACTAAAATATGTGTATATCCATTAGAGGCAGGAAACGGTCCCATATAATCAAAGCACCAAACATCGAATGGTTCAATAACAAGTGAGTAATTCATAGGCATTTCTTGACGTCTACTAATATTACCAATTCTTTGACATTCATCACAAGATAGGACAAACTTACGGGCATCCTTGAAGAGAGTAGGCCAATAAAAACCAGATTGCAATACCTTATGTGCAGTTCTATCTCCAGCGTGGTGTCCTCCATAAGCCTCGGGGTGACACTTGCGTAGGATCTGTTCCTGTTCATGCTCAGGTACACAACGTCTAATAACACCATCTACTCCTTCTTTATAAAGATGTGGGTCATCCCAACAGTAATGTCTCAAATCATAGAAAAACTTTTTCTTTTGCTGGTATGTGAAACTAGGTGATATGAATTTAGCAACGATGTAATTAGCATAATCAGCATACCATGGAGTAGTACGAGAAGCATTTATGACATTTAATTGTTCATCAGGAAAGCTATCATCAATAGGTAGTGGGTCATCAAGAACATTCTCTAGCCTAGACAAGTTGTCTGCAACGGGGTTCTCAGCTCCCTTTCTATCAATAATATGCAAATCAAATTCTTGTAGCAACAGAGCCCATCTAATAAGTCTAGGTTTAGCATCTTTCTTTTCCATAAGATATTTAAAAACAACATGATCCATGTGAATAGTTATTTTAGAATCAACAATATAAGGTCTGAACTTATCACAAGCAAATACAACTGCTAAGAATTCTTTTTCAGCAGTAGCATAATTTCTCTGAGCAATGTCTAGAGTTTTACTAGCATATTGAATAACATTTAATTTCTTATCAACTCTTTGCCCTAGAACATCACCTACATCATAATCACTAGCATCACACATGATTTCAAAAGGTAAATTCCAATCAGGTGGCTGAACAATAGGTGCAGAGATCAATGCTTTCTTAAGTATTTCAAATGCTTCTACACAATCATCATCAAAGACAAATGGTATATCTTTTTGTAATATATTAGTCAGAGGCCGAGAAATTTTTGAGAATTCCTTAATGAACCTCCTATAAAATCCTGCGTGACCAAGGAAACTTCTTATACCTTTGATGTCCTTGGGACATGGCATCTTCTCAATAGCATCAACTTTAGCTTTATCAACTTCAATACCTCTTTCAGAAACTTTATGCCCCAAGACAATACCTTCATTGACCATAAAGTGGCACTTTTCCCAATTCAAAACAAGATTAGTTTCTTCACATCTCTGCAAAACTCGATCAAGGTTGCTTAAGCAATCATCAAAAGAGGATCCATAGACGGAGAAGTCGTCCATGAAAACCTCACATATCTTTTCACAAAAGTCAGAGAATATAGCCATCATGCATCTTTGAAAGGTAGCAGGTGCATTACATAAACCAAAAGGCATACGTCTATAAGCAAAAGTACCGGAAGGGCAAGTAAAAGTGGTCTTTGATTGATCATCCACTGACACAGGTATTTGAGAGAAACCAGAATAACCATCTAGAAAGCAAAAATGTGTATGTTTGGATAATCTTTCTAGCATTTGATCGATAAAAGGTAAGGGGTAATGATCCTTTTTAGTAGCTTTATTTAGTTTGCCGAAATCAATTACCATCCTATAACTTGTAATAATTCTTTGCGGAATCAATTCATCTTTATCTTTAGGAACGACAGTAATACCTCCCTTCTTAGGGACACAATGGACAGGACTTACCCACTGACTATCAGCAATGGGATAAATTATACCTGCCTCAAGGAGCTTTAGTATTTCCTTTCTTACCACTTATTTCATCTTAGGGTTCAATCATTGTTGGTGATCACGAACTGGTTTGGCATCTTTCTCCAAATTTATTTTGTGTTGACATAGAGTGGGACTAATGCCCTTAAGATCATCAAGAGTATATCCAATAGCAGCGTGATGCTTCTTCAGAGTTTTCAATAATCTCTCTTCTTCATGCTCTGAAAGGTTAGCACTAATAATAACAAGATATATCTTCTTTTCATCAAGATAAGCATATTTAAGAGTACCAGGCAATGGTTTGAGCTCAAACACGGGATCACCCTTGGGTGGAGGAGGATCCCCTAGGATTTCAACAGGCAAATTGTGTTTCAGGATGGGTTCCTGTTTAAAGAATACTTCATCTATTTCCCTTCTTTCATTCATAAACATATCATTTTCATGGTCTAGCAAATATTGTTCTAAAGGATCACTAGGAGGCATGGCAATAGAAGCAAGACCAATAATTTCATCTTTACTAGGCAATTCCTCTTCACGGTGTTGTCTACGAAATTTAGAGAAATTAAACTCATGAGACATATCACCTAAACCAATAGTAACGACATCCTTTTCGCAGTCTATCTTAGCATTAACAGTGTTCAAGAAGGGTCTACCAAATATAATGGGGCAAAAGCTATCTTGTGGGGAACCAAGAACAAGAAAATCAGCAGGATACTTAGTTTTCCCACACAAGACTTCAACATCTCTAACAATTCCAACTGGTGATATAGTATCTCTATTAACAAGTTTAATTGTGACATCAATATCTTCTATCTCAGCAGGTGCAATATCATGCATAATTTCTTTGTATAAGTCATGAGGTATAGCACTAGCACTGGCACCCATATCACATAAGCCATGATAACAATGATCTCCTATTTTAACAGAAATAACAGGCATGCCTACCACGAGTCTATGTTTATCTTTAGCACAAGGTTTAGCAATTCTAGCAGTCTCATCACAGAAATGAATAACATGCCCATCAATATTATCAGACAAGAGATCTTTAACAATAGCAATATTAGGTTCAACTTTAACTTGCTCAGGAGGTGTATAAGTTCTAATATTGCTTTTACGAACTACAGTTAAAGCTTTAGCATGATCCTTTATCCTAACAGGAAAAGGTGGTTTCTCAACATAAGCAGTAGGAACAATAGGATCATTATAAGTGATTGTCTTTTCTTCAACTTTAATAGGTGAAGCTACTTTTACTTCTATGGCAGGATGATATTTAAACCACTTCTCCTTGGGGAGATCAATATAAGTAGCAAAAGCTTCACAGAAAGAAGCTACTATCTCAGAGTCAAGTCCATATTTAGTGCTAAATTTACGGAAAACATCGGTATCCACAAAAGATTTAACACAATCAAACTTAGGTGTCATACCTGATTCCTTACCTTCGTCGAGGTCCCAATATTCAGAGTTGCGTTTAATTCTTTCCAATAAATCCCATTTGAATTCAATAGTCTTCATCATAAAAGAGCCAGCACAAGAATTATCGAGCATGGTGCGATTGTTATCAGAAAGCCGAGCATAAATTTTTTGAATAATTATTTCTCTTGGGAGCTCATGATTGGGGCATGAATATAACATTGATTTAAGCCTCCCCCAAGCTTGAGCAATGCTTTCTCCTTCGCGAGGCCAAAAATTATATATATAATTGCGATCACGATGAACAAGATGCATAGGATAAAACTTCTGATGAAATTCCAATTTCAATCGTTTGTAGTTCCATGATCCCATATCATCACATAGCCTATACCATGTCAATGCATCTCCCTTCAAAGATAAAGAGAAGAACTTCTTCTTAATAAGATCATCGGGCACACCTGCAAGCTTAAATAATCCACAAACTTCATCCACATATATTAGGTGCTCATCAGAATGCATTGTTCCATATCATGCAAAAGGATTAGCTAGCAGTTTTTCTATCATACCCGAAGGAATCTCAAAGTAGACATTTTCATTTTTAGTAGGTTCATTAGGTTGAGGAGCAACTCTTTGCTCTACTGGTCGGGTTGAAGATACCCCGAACAAGCCCCTCAGAGGACTACTTTCCATAGTAACAAGTGACAGTAAATTTCAGCACACTATATAAATTTTTCCTTACCAAATTCCACCTACCAAAGGCGCTTCACTCCCCAGCAACGGCGCTAGAAAAGAGTCTTGATGACCCACAAGTATAGGGGATCTATCGTAGTCCTTTCGATATGTAAGAGTGTCGAACCCAACGAGGAGCAGAAGGAAATGATAAGCGGTTTTCAGCAAGGTATTTTCTGCAAGCACTGAAATTATAGGTATCAAATAGTTTTGTGATAAGATAATTGGTAACGAGCAACAAGTAAAAAAAGTAAATAAAGTGCAGCAAGGTGTCCCAATCCTTTTTGTAGCAAAGGACAAGCCTAGACAAACTCTTATATAGAGAAAAGCGCTCCCGAGGACACATGGGAATTATCGTCAAGCTAGTTTTCATCACGTTCATATGATTCGTGTTCGGTACTTTGATAATTTGATATGTGGGCGGAACGGTGCTTGGGTGCTGTCCTTACTTGGACAAGCATCCCACTTATGATTAACCCCTATTGCAAGCATCCGCAACTACAAAAGAAGTATTAAGGTAAACCTAACCATAGCATGAAACATGTGGATCCAAATCAGCCCCTTATGAAGCAACGCATAAACTAGGGTTTAAGCTTCTGTCACTCTAGCAACCCATCATCTACTTATTACTTCCCAATGCCTTCCTCTAGGCCCAAATAATGGTGAAGTGTCATGTAGTCGATGTTCACATAACACCACTAGAGGAGAGACAACATACATCTCATCAAAATATCGAACGAATACCAAATTCACATGACTACTAATAGCGAGACTTCTCCCATGTCCTCAGTAACAAACGTAACTACTCACAAAGCATATTCATGTTCATAATCAGAGGAGTATTAATATGCATATAGGATCTGAACATATGATCTTCCACCAAATAAACCAACTAGCATCAACTACAAGGAGTAATCAACACTACTAGCAACCTACAGGTACCAATCCCAGACTTTGAGACAAGAATTGGATACAAGAGATGAACTAGGGTTTGAGAGGAGATGGTGCTGGTGAAGATGTTGATGGAGATTTCCCTCTCCCGATGAGAGGAGCGTTGGTGATGACGACGGTGATGATTTCCCCCTCCCGGAGGGAAGTGTCCCCAGCAGAACAGCTCTGCCGGAGCCCTAGATTGGTTCCGCCAAGGTTCCGCCTCGTGGCGGCGGAGTCTCGTCCCGAAAGCTTTCTTATGATTTTTCTTCGGACGAAAGACTTCATATAGCAGAAGATGGCCACCGGAGGGCCAACAGGGGGCCCACGAGGCAGGGGGGCGCGCCCAGGGTGGGGGGGGTAGGGCGCGCCCCCACCCTCGTGGACAGGTGGAGCCCTCCCTGACGTAGATTCTTCTTCCAGTATATTTTATTATTTCCAAAAATTACTTTCGTGGAGTTTCATGACTTTTGGAGTTGTGCAGAATAGGTCTCTAATATTTGCTCCTTTTCCAGCCCAGAATTCCAGCTGCCGGCATTCTCCCTCCATATGTAAACCTTGTAAAATAAGAGAGAATAGGCATAAGTATTGTGACATAATGTGTAATAATAGCCCATAATGCAATAAATATCGATATAAAAGCATGATGAAAAATGGACGTATCATCGCCCCCTGTTCCAAGCCGGGACCCCGAACTCGGGGCCTTTATAAGCCGCCCCCACCGGCCCGTTCCCACCACCAGTCGCCGCCGCCGCCGCCTCAAGCTCTGCAGCCGCGCCGCCCCGCGTAGCCGCGCCGTCGCCGCTCCCCTCGCCGCATCACCGAGCACCGCTCGCCGTCGCCTCGCCTCGCCGGAAAACCGCCGCCGCCGTCGACGCCCCGAACCGGTAATAGACCGCCCCCGGTTCACCGGTTTGGTTTTCATTTTTTCTAAAAAAAACCTGGATCCGTTTTTCTTCAGAAAACCTAAATCAGGTTTTTTAGTTTAGTTATATAGTGAACGTTCACCGGGTTGGTTCTAGTAACGAACAAATTCGTTCTTTATGTTTCTGTAGCGAGCGTTCGCTTGATAGAATTCTTTTCTTTTTCTTTTTAATTTCTGCCAGGGTCCTATCCGTAGTGTTATTTTTACAGATTAGCCCATGATCTTCAATTGATCACTACTTTCACTCGTTTATCCAAATCCAACGAAACCAACGCCCACTTCTATTCTTTCAAAGACCGCACTAGTCTAGGCTTAATCCCGCTCATAATAAGACCATTAGCTCATTTGACTTGACCATTTGTTTGTGGATGATAGACGGAGGCGTAATCAAGCTTAATGCCCAGGTTAGCACACCAGGCTTTCACCTCATCGGCTGTAAAACTGGAGCCGTTATCGGTGATGATGCTGTGTCGGACGCCATAACGGTGCACAACACCGGATATGAATTCTATCACTGGTCCGGCTTCGGCCGTTTTAACTGGCTTGGCCTCTATCCACTTGGTGAATTTATCTACCATGACCAGCAGATTGATGGCATTGAGGATTCCTTTGTCTGTGCAATGTTTGCAGAATACTGAGATCGCGTCTTCGTCGCGACAATCTTTAATCTTGTCTTTGACAAGGAGGAATCTGGCCCAAAAGTGATGGACTGTTTCCTGAGACTGCTGTCGTATGTACATGAGATCATGTATATCTGGGTGGGTGGGTGGCTTTAAATCCGATCCCTAACCCAATTTGGGATCCTGAATTTGAGAAACTTCCGAGCTTAATAGTTCGGGCTCCGGAATATCAACTGATTTTTCAGGCCCACCGTCCGATTCTAGGTTCGGAGGACAGGGCGTGTCGTTCCGCAGACAGGTATCCGGCTCTTCGAGCTTGGAAATCCGAACATAGTTCATCCTCAAATAGAGGAAGAGTTGTTGTTTTGCTCCTCTACTACCGCTATCTGATGGGTGATCGGCGAAGATTTGATTTCTCTCTGATCGGGTTTAAGCCCAATCCGATCGTAGTCTGTTGCGACCCCAAAGGCAGCGATGCGATCCAGGAGTTCGTTTAAAGACGACAACTCAGTAGGATCCATCCATTTGGAGTATTCGGAGTCAACATGAAGGCGATTTTCGATGACCCGAGGAGTCATCATCGGCTTAACGGCCGGACGGGCAGTCATGGTAAAGCCGCCCAGCCGGAGGGTTTGGCCTGAGGCCTGGGCTTCTCCGGAGGTAATACTATCCTTGACAACAAGGCGAGCCATCAATCCTGTCTTCGACGTCACAGCGGAACTCTCAATGAAAGCACCAATGTCGGTGTCAAAACTGGCGGCTCTCGGGTAGGGGGTCCCGAACTGTGCGTCTAAGGTCGATGGTAACAGGAGACGGGGGACACGAT
The DNA here is from genome assembly GCF_018294505.1 of Triticum aestivum. Lineage (NCBI taxonomy): Eukaryota > Viridiplantae > Streptophyta > Magnoliopsida > Poales > Poaceae > Triticum > Triticum aestivum. The sequence continues at coordinate 602,097,356 of NC_057814.1, forward strand.
ATTTACCTAGGTTCGGGCCCTCTCTATGGAGGTAATACCCTACTTCCTGCTTGATTGATCTTGATGAATATGAGTATTACAAGAGTTGATCTACCACGAGATCGTAATGGCTAAACCCCTAGAAGTCTAGCCTGTATGATTATGATTATGATTGCCTCTACGGACTAAACCCTCCGGTTTATATAGACACTGGAGGGGACTAGGGTTGTACAAAGCCGGTTACAGAGAAAGGAATCTTCATATCCGAACGCCAAGCTTGCCATCCACGCCAAGGAGAGTCCCATCTGGACACGGGAGAGAGTCTTCTGTCTTGTATCTTCACGACCCATCAGTCCAGCCCATGTCACATAGGCCGGACGCCCGAGGACCCCTTAATCCAGGACTCCCTCAATGTGCATTACCGAGAGGGCCCAGAGATACGTCTCCGACAATCGGAGTGACAAATCCTAATCTCGATCTATGCCAACTCAACAAACACCATCGGAGACACCTGTAGAGCATCTTTATAATCACCCAGTTACGTTGTGACGTTTGATAGCACACAAAGTGTTCCTCTGGTATTCGGGAGTTGCATAATCTCATAGTCATAGGAACATGTATAAGTCATGAAGAAAGCAATAGCAACATACTAAACGATCAAGTGCTAAGCTAACGGAATGGGTCAAGTCAATCACATCATTCTCTAATGATGTGATCCCGTTAATCAAATGACAACTCATGTCTATGGCTAGGAAACTTAACCATCTTTGATCCAACGAGCTAGTCAAGTAGAGGTATACTAGTGACACTCTGTTTGTCTATGTATTCACACATGTACTAAGTTTCCGGTTAGTACAATTCTAGCATGAATAATAAACATTTATCATGAAAAAAGGAAATAAATAATAACATTATTATTGCCTCTAGGGCATATTTCCTTCAATCTCCCACTTGCACTAGAGTCAATAATCTAGTTCACATCGCCATGTGATTTAACACCAATAGTTCACATCACCATGTGATTAACACCCATAGTTCAGATCGTCATGTGACCAACACCCAAAGGGTTTACTAGAGTCAATAATCTAGTTCACATCGCTATGTGATTTAACACCCAAAGAGTACTTAAGGTGTGATCATGTTTTGCTTGTGAGAGAAGTTTAGTCAACGGGTCTGCCACATTCAGATCCGTATGTATTTTGCAAATTTCTATGTCTAGAATGCTCTACACGGTGCTACTCTAGCTAAATGCTCCCACTTTCAATATGTATCCAGATTGAGACTTAGAGTCATCCGGATCAGTGTTAAAGCTTGCATCGACGTAACCCTTTACGACGAAATTTTTGTCACCTCCATAACCGAGAAACATATCCTTATTCCAGCAAGGATAATTTTTGCCGCTGTCCAGTGATCTACTCCTAGCTCACTATTGTACTCCCTTGCAAAACTCAGTGCAGGGTATACAATAGGTATGTTACACAGCATGGCATACTTTATAGAACCTATGACTCAGGCATTGGGAATGACTTTTCATTCTCTTTCTATTTTCTGCCGTGGTCGGATTTTGAGTCTTTACTCAACTTAACACCTTGCAACATAGGCAAGAACTCCTTCTTTGACTGTTCCATTTTGAACTACTTCAAAATCTTGTCAAGGTAAGTACTCATTGAAAAAACTTATCAAGCGTCTTGATCTATCTCTATAGATCTTGATGCTCAATATGTAAGAAGCTTCACCAAGGTCTTTCTTTGAAAAAACCCTTTCAAACACTCCTTTGTGCTTTCCAGAAAAATTCTACATCATTTTCGATCAACAATATGTCATTCACTTATTCTTATCAAAAAGGCTGTAGTGCTCCCACTCACTTTCTTGTAAATACAGGCTTCTCCAAAAGTCTGTATAAAACCATATGCTTTGATAATACTATTAAAGCGTATATTCCAACTCCGAGATGCTTGCACCAGTCCATAAATGGATCGCTGGAGCTTGCACGCTTTGTTAGCACCGTTAGGATTGACAAAACCTTCTAGTTGCATCATCTACAACTCTTCTTTAATAAATCCATTAAGGAGTGCAGTTTTGTTATCCATTTGCCGGATTTCATAAAATGCAGCAATTGCTAACATGATTCAGACAGACTTAAGCATCGCTACGAGTGAGAAAATCTCATCGTAGTCAACACCTTGAACTTGTCGAGAACCTTTCGCGACAAGTCGAGCTTTGTAGACAGTAACACTACCATCAGCGTCCGTCTTCCTCTTGAAGATCCATTTTTTATCAATGGCTCACCGATCATCGGGCAAGTCAATCAAACTCCACACTTTGTTCTCATACAAGGATCCCATCTCAGATTTCATGGCTTCAAGCCATTTCGTGGAATCTGGGCTCATCATCGCTTCCTCATAGTTCGTAGGTTCATCATGGTCAAGTAACATGACTTCCAGAACAGGATTACCGTACCACTCTGGTGCGGACCTTACTCTGGTTGACCTACGAGGTTCAGTAGTAACTTGATCTGAAGTTACATGATCATCATCATTAGCTTCCTCACTAATTGGTGTAGGAGTCACAGGAACTGATTTCTGTGATGAACTACTTTCCAATAAGGGAGCAGGTACAGTTACGTCATCAAGTTCTACTTTCCTCCCACTCACTTCTTTCGAGAGAAACTCCTTCTCTAGAAAGGATCCATTCTTAGCAACGAATGTCTTGCCTTCGGATCTATGATAGAAGGTGTACCCAACAGTCTACTTTGGGTATCCTATGAAGAGACATTTCTCTGATTTGGGTTCGAGGTTATCAGGTTGAAGCTTTTTCACGTAAGCATCGCAGCCCCAAACTTTAAGAAATGACAACTTGGGTTTCTTGCCAAACCATAGTTCATAAGGTGTCACCTCAACGGATTTAGATGGTGCCCTATTTAACGTGAATGCGGCTGTCTCTAATGCATAACCCCAAAACGGTAGTGGTAAATTGGTAAGAGACATCATAGATCGCACCATATCTAATAAAGTACGTTTATGACGTTCAGACACACCATTACGCTTTGGTGTTCCAGGTGGCCTGAGTTGCGAAACTATTCCACATTGTTTCAAATGAAGACCAAACTTGTAACTCAAATATTCGTCTCCGCGATCAGATTGTAGAAACTTTATTTTCTTGTTACGATGATTTTCCACTTCACTCTGAAATTCTTTGAACATTTCAAATGTTTCAGACTTATGTTTCATCAAGTAGATATACCCATATCTGCTCAAATCATCTGTGAAGGTCAGAAAATAATGATACCCGCCGCGAGCCTCAACACTCATCAGACCGCATACATCAGTATGTATTATTTCCAATAAGTCAGTTGCTTGCTCCATTGTTCCGGAGAATAGGAGTCTTAGTCATCTTACCCATGAGGCATGGTTCGCAAGCATCAAGTGATTCATAATCAAGTGATTCCAATAGCCTATCAGCATGGAGTTTCTTCATGCGCTTTACACCAATATGACCTAAACGGCAGTGCCACAAATATGTTGCACTATCATTATCAACTTTGCATTTTTTGGCATCAATATTATGAATATGTGTTTCACTAAGATCGAGACTCAATAAACCATTCACCTTGGGTGTATGACCACAAAAGGTTTTATTCATGTAAATAGAACAACAATTATTCTTCGACTTAAATGAATAACCATATTGCAATAAACATGATCAAATCATATTCATGCTCAACGCAAACACCAAATAACATTTATTTTAGGTTCAACACTAATCCCGAAGGTAAAGGGAGTGTGCGATGGTGATCTTATCAACCATGGAATCATTTCCAACACACATCATCACCTTGCCCTTAACTAGTCTCTGTTTATTTTGCCACTCCCGTTTCGAGTTACTACTCTCAACAACTGAACTAGTATCAAATATCGATGGGTTGCTATAAACACTAGTGAAGTACACATCAATAACATGTATATCAAATATACCTTTGTTCACTTTGCCATCCTTCTTATCCGCCAAGTATCTAGGGCAGTTCCACTTCCAGTGACCATTTCCTTTGCAGTAGAAGCACTCAGTTTCAGACTTGGGTCTAGCTTTGGGCTTCTTCATGGGAGTGGCAATTTGCTTGCCATTCTTCTTGAAGTTCCCTTTCTTTCCCTTGCCCTTTTACTTGAAACTAGTGGTCTGGTCAACCATCAACATTTGATGCTTTTCTTGATTTCTACCTTTGTCGATTCATCATCACGAAGAGCTCGGGAATCATTTTCGTCATCCCTTGCATATTATAGTTCATCACGAAGTTCCAGTAACTTGGTGATAGTGACTAGAGAAATCTGTCAATCACTATTTTATCTGGAAGATTAACTCCCACTTGATTCAAGCGATTGTAGTACCCAGACAATCTGAGCACATGCTCACTGGTTGAGCTATTCTCCTCCATCTTATAGGCAAAGTACTGTCAGAGGTCTCATACCTCTCGACACGGGCATGAGTATGAAATATCAATTTCAACTCCTGGAACATCTTATATGCTTCGTGGCGTTCAAAATATTTTTGAAGTCCCGGTTCTAAGCCGTAAAGCATGGTGCACTAAACTATCAAGTAGTCATCATACCGAATTTTTTCAAACGTTCATAACGTCTGCATATGCTCCTGCAATAGGCCCGTCACTGAGCGGTGCATTAAGGACATAATTCTTCTGTGCAGCATTGAGGATAATCCTCAGATCACGAAGTTAGTCCGCATCATTGCTACTAACATTTTTCAACTTATATTTCTCTAGGAACATATCAAAAAATAAACGGGGAGCTACATCGCGAGCTATTGATCTACAACATAGTTATGCAAATACTATCAGGACTAAGTTCATGATAATTTAAAATTCAATTAATCATATTACTTAAGAACTCCCACTTAGATAGACATCCCTCTAATCATCTAAGTGATCATGTGATCCAAATAAACTAAACCATGTCCGATCATCATGTGGGATGGAGTAGTTCTAAATGGTGAACATCACTATGTTGATCATATCTACTATATGATTCACTCTCGACCTTTCGGTCTCAGTGTTCCGAGGCCATATCTGCATATGCTAGGCTCGTCAAGTTTAACCCGAGTATTCTGCGTGTGCACAACTGGCTTGCACCCGTTGTATGTGAATGTAGAGCTTATCACACCCGATCATCACGTGGTGTCTCGGCACAACGAACTGTAGCGACCCGACCTCAGATGGTCAAGTCTCTGTGCTTCAGTGTCATCCCTGGATCGGTAATGCTGACACACACAGTACTCGAATGGATTTATAACAGAGTAGCAATCACACACTTATTACATCGAATGTCTCAAAAGAGAACTTATTACAATAAATATGGCTTAAGGCCATCTAAAACGATAACAGCGGAAGGCTTGGAAGATAAGTGAGTCCATCAACTCCAACGGCATAGCTGAGTGCATGACAAACGACCTAGCGCACCTTACTCCTCGTCTGATAAGTCTGCAAAATAATACGTTGCAGCCCGAAAACGGGTCAGCACATGGAATATGCTGACAATATAACATAGTAGAGCAATGAACAGATAAATTCTATCACTACATGCATATATGGCTGGTGGAGGCTCTATGGTTATATGGTTTTTTCGAAAAGCCAATTTTCCCCTAGAACAAAGGAATATATTTTATTTAACTATCATGATGGTTGAAACATCATTGAGAAGGTTCCTCCAACTCAATCCCAATTAAGGTAATCATTAACAACCCAACAAATTAATTTAGAGTGATGAGATCAAATCAATAATTCAAGTACTAGATACTCAAGATGTCCATAACCGGGGACACGGCTAACCATGATTAGTTTATACACTCTGCAGAGGTTTGCGCACTTTTCCCCACAAGACTCGATCTCCTCCGTTTGATTTCTTGCACTACATGGTGTTTGAGAAACGGATGAGCGAGACATAGTCTTTCAAAAGCATTAACTCTTTACTCTAGGTGGACAGTTACACCTACTTTCCCTCTACATCTGCTAGCCCACCACTGAAAGAGGTCACACAACATATTCAACTATGCCAGAGCCCATAATGGCTTGTGGCTGCACACGGAAGTTTCTATCATGAATAATCTTATGATCCCTTTGAGCGTGGGTGGCGGACTGTAGGATGATCACACGGGTACTCCGGGATATCCTAGGACAACACTGGATTCTCCACGTGCCCACAAGCAATCCACCCAGATGTGTATTAAAGTTTCCACCTTAAGTTGAACCATTAATTAACAATCTCACATCTGCCATGGATACACTCAAACCCAATCCACGTCTACGAGCATAGCATGTCAATAAGCATAACGTAGAAGTAACTCCCAAGGGTTTGATAATAAAACAGGTAATAGGTTCTACCTCATCATCTACTTCCCAATACCCACAAGTTAATCACATCCTAATCATCCAATGTTGGAGGCTTCTCGCCCATCTGGATGGCTCGTGTTATGGCTTGTGTCTCGTCGGTGAAGTACTCGGTAAAATTTAATGGGAAGCTACTGGAGTCCTTCTCTCCCTCAAGGGGACTCCATCACTGTCTCCATTCCTCTTCTTATTTGTAGCTGATGCTCTATCTGCGTTGATTGATAAGGCTGCAAGGGAAGATGGTCTCAGTGGAGTCAAGATAAGTAGAGGTGCTCCGGAGATAACACACCTCTTGTTTGCGGATGAATCACTCCTATTTTTCCATGCAACAAATCAGCAGGCATTGTTAGTGAAGGGGTGTTGAACACCTTTGCGACGACGACTGGAAAACTTATAAACCCGTCGAAGTGTTCCACTCTATTCTCAGATCAGTGTCAACCTGATGTGGTTCAAGAGGTAAAAAACACGTTGGATATCACCCAGGATGCGTTCGAGCCAAAGTATTTGGGCTTGCCGGTTCCGGAGGGGAGGATGCATAAGGGGAACTCTGAGACTACCCAAGAGCGTTTGAGGAAAATACTTGTGGACTAGAGTGAGGAGTACATGTCTTTTGGGAATAAGGAGTTCCTTATCAAATCAGTGGCACAAGCCATACCAGCATATGTTATGAGTGTTTTCAAAATTCCGGCTTCGGTCTGTGATGATCTCACACGGATGATACGCCAGTATTGGTGGGGGGTGGAGAACGGAAGAAGAAGATGGCCTGGATGAGCTGGGATAAGTTGCGATTGCCTAAATCCATGGGAGGTATGGGTTTTCGGGACATGAGGGCGTTTAACCAGGCGCTGCTAGCTAAACAGGCCTGGAGGCTCCTGGATAGGCCGGATAGCCTATGTGCGCGTCTGCTGAAGGCAAAATACTATCCTTCTCGTCAGCTCTTGGATACGGTGTTTCCGGGCTCTGGGTCAGAGGTGTGGAAAGGAATACTGCATGGCCTTGAGTTGTTCAAGAAGGGCGTCATTTGGCGAGTCGGTAATGGCACGAAGATTCATACTTGGCGAGACCCTTGGCTGCCACGGCCTTACTCCTTCCGTCCGATCACTCCGAAGGGGAACTGACGCTTCAACAGGGTCTCTGATTTCTTGGATGGCAATGGAGCGTGGAGGCAGGACCGGTTGCGGGAGTTTTTTTGGCCGATGGATGTAGATCATATTCTGAAAATCTGAACCTCGCCTCGTCAAAGAGATGATTTCCTAGCCTGGTATTCGGAAAAAAGTGGTGGGTTCACGGTGAGAAGTGCCTACAAGTTGGCTACACATGATCACAATGTTGTCGCTGCCAATGGTGCGCCGAGTACTGCCCCACAGGGGAACCGAGCCGGGTGGAACTACATCTGGAAGTCCGGGGCGCCTCAAAAAATGAAGATCAATGCATGGAGATGTGTGACAGGGACGATGGAAACACAGAGTTGCAAGGTCTTCAGACATTTAGTCACGCGCTCAACCTGTCAGCTATGCGGGGTGGCGGAGGAGGACTCATTTCATGCATTGATAACTTGCACACATGCAAGAACTCTCTGGACAAATATGCGTCGCCGTTGGCCACTTCCTGGAGATGATCTTCTTACCCATATGCTGATCATGTTCATTTGGCGGATTTGGCAGCTCCGCAATGATTTGACCCACGGGAAGGAACCGCCCCCTATGCCAGCCACTGTCGAGTTCTTGGACAGTTACTACAAGTCCATAAATCTCGCTGCGTGTTACACTACGGAGGAGATTATTAAAGGGAAAATGTCAACCTCGGCTGTGCTGGTGCCAACCCGAGGAGACAAGCCCCCGGCGGCTCCCTGGCCGGCACCGCTGCATGGCAGGGTGGCGCTGTCAGTTGATGGTTCTTTCCTTCATGAGGATGGCTCAGCGGCCGTCGGTATGGTGCTTCGGAACGACAAGGGTGAGATCCTAATGGCAGCTTACCGTTTCATCTTCTACTGCAATGACCCACTCGAGGCAGAACTGCATGCGATTATGCAGGGGATGGCTCTAGCAATACAACACTCTGACCTGCCGGTGGTGGTTCAAATGGACTCCTCTGAAGCGCTGTCTAGCTTGACAAATGGTGCACTTCTTCGTTCGGCATATGGACAAATTGTCCTGGAGATCAAGGCCCTTTTAGGTACTAGGGAGTTTTTTCCTTAAAAGATTAGTAGACTTCAAAATAGAGTTGCCGATCGGTTGGCTAAGTATAGCCGCTCCGAGCGTGCCACGGCTGTTTGGCTTGGCTCGGTTCCACCATGTATCGAGGATTTGTGGTCTCTTGACTGTAACTCTATATCTATGCAATAAACTCCCTTTACCCCCGCAAAAAAAGGAAAACTTGGCTGATCTTTATTTCCGAAATCTTTTTACTAGTGATCCTACGCTGGATGCTAGCAATGTGGTAGACCTCTTCCAGGAACGTGTAACTGGAGATATGAATGATGCATTATGTAAGGATTTCTCGGATGAGGAGATAGGAGATGCCCTATTTCAAATCGGACCTCTCAAGGCACCGGGCATCGATGGATTTCCTGCACGCTTCTACCAAAGAAATTGGGAGGTTATGAAGGCTGAAGTTACTAATGCGGTAAAATTATCTTTTGCCACGGGCATTATGCAAGAAGGAGTGAACGATACAATTATTGTTTTAATCCCTGAGTGTGATCAACCGGAAACAATAAAGGACTTCAGGCCTATTAGTTTATGCACGGTCTTGTACAAGGTAGTGGCGAAGTGCTTGGTTAATCGGCTTCGACCTATCCTTGGGGAGCTTATCTCTATTAATCAAAGCGCGTTTGTCCCGGACCGGCTGATCACGGACAATGCGCTTGTGGCTTTTGAGTGCATGCATTTCATTGAGCATAACACCAAAGAGGATAAAAAAATTCTGCGCGTATAAAATGGACCTATCCAAGGCATATGACCGTGTGGACTGGGATTTCTTGAGGAAAGTGATGCAAAGGTTGGGCTTCTCTTACTGGTGGGTCGAGTGGATTATGTCATGTGTGACCACGGTAAGATACTCTGTGAAATTTAATGGAGCCCTCCTGGAGTCATTCTCCCCATCCCGCGGGCTTCGCCAAGGTGATCCTTTATCTCTGTTTCTTTTCCTTTTTGTTGCTAATGGGTTACCTAGTTTGCTTCAGCAAGAGGTCCAAAATCAGCGAATTGAGCCCCTTAAGGTGTGTCGTCGGGCACCTGGTATTTCACACCTCCTCTTTGCGGATGATAGCCTCCTTTTTCTTCAAAGCGGAGACCAATCAAGCTGAACGGATTAAACATGTGCTTATGGAGTACAGTCGAGCTACAGGGCAGCTGATTAACCCCACCAAATGTTCTATTCTGTTTAGTAGCTCTTGTCTAGAAGCAATACAAAATGAGATCAAACAAGTGCTCAATGTTGGCCAAGACTTGTTCGAGGCGAAATATCTTGGATTTCCAACACCTGAGGGCGAATGCATAAAGGGAAGTTTCAAAACCTCCAATCCGACTAGCAAAGAGGATCCTTATGTGGGGGACCCCTCCCAAGGCGGCAAGGAAGTCTTAATAAAAGTGGTAGCCCAAGCGCTACCGACTTACATTATGGCTGTCTTCAAGCTTCCTTTTGGGCTGTGTGATGATCTCACAAGTATGATACGGAAATTTTGGTGGGGCTCAGCAAAAGGGAAGAGAAAAACACACTGGGTGGCATAGGAAAACATGATCAAACCAAAGAACCAAGGCGGCATTGGATTCAAGGACATGCCCTTGTTCAATTAAGCTCTCCTGGCTCGCCAAGCTTGGAGGCTTTTGCAATTTCCTGACTCTTTGTGCGCGCAGGTACTTAAGGCAAAATACTACCGTAACGGTGTCCTTACCGATACGGTCTTCACTGGCAATGGCTCTTCTACGTGGCATGCAATCGAGTATGGACTCAAGCTGCTTAAGAAGGGTATTATATGGCATGTTGGCAATGGGGCGAGCATCCGAGCGTGGCGAGACCCCTGGATACCGAGAAGCCACCAGCTACGACCAATCACCGTGAGAGGGCGATGCCGACTGCGTTGGGTTTCAGATTTTATACAACCCAATGGCGGCTGGAACATGGACTTACTGCGGCGGCATTTCCTCACAATTGACGTGGACGAAATTGTAAAGATCAAACCATCAATGCGGAACCAAGAGGACTTCATTGCATGGCATCCGGACAAGCACGGCTCCTTCACTGTACGGAGTGCATACCGCCTTGCCCTTGATGAACATCTACGCGCACAGGGGAGTGGCGCTTCAAGCAGCAGATCAGGCGGAGACAGACCTGATTGGAAACTCATCTCGCAATGCGCAGTGCCGCCGAAAGTACGTATTTTTGGCTGGAAGCTTGTGTCAGATTCCCTTGCAACCCAGGTGAACAAGAGGACTCTTTCCATGCCTTGCTTAGGTGCAACCATGCGCAAGAGCTTTGGCTGGCTATGCGTAAGGAATGGTTGTTGCCTGCTGAGGAGGTGTTCACACCATCTGGTCCGGAGTGGATACTACAAGCCCTGCATGAAATGACTGATCAACAACGAACCATGTGCCTCATGATTTTATGGCGTATTTTGCATGCACACAATGATATGACTCACAACAAACCTCCACCAACGACAGAGGGCTCCAAATTTTTTCTCATATGGTACTTAAACTCACTGATGCTCATCCAGCAACTCCCCAATGTGGATGTGGAGAAAGGCAAGAAAGTGGTGCAATATGTTCAGAGTAGTGGATCATCACGACACATGCAGGATGGGCGTCAGAAGGTATGGCAGAAGTGGATGCCACCGCCGGAAGGTCGAGCTAAACTGAATGTGGATAGCTCCTTCAAGCAGGATGGATCAGCGGGTACTGGGATGACACTGCAAGATTCTAAGGGATCGTCTATCTTCGTTGCATGCAGGTACCTCTTCGGGTGTGCAAACGGGGTGGACGCGGAGTTGGCAGCGATGGAGGAAGGCCTCGCCCTTGCCCTACATTGGTCACCCCTGCCGTTGACGTTGGAGACCGATAGTTCTGAAGCGGTCGCTTTGGTGAATCCATCCACGCCCAACACATCCCTATATTCGTCTAGGGTTCAGGTTATTCGAGAACTTATCGAGGAAAGAAATGTATCTATTATTAATATAAACCGCGAAGTCAACTCTGTGAGTCACGGCTTAGCGAAGCTAGGTAGAGAGCAGGTGAAAACGGCAGTGTGGCTTCGTAATTTCCCGCGGAAATTGCCGCTGCCATGAACCCTGATTGTATCTCTATTGTTAGCTAATATAAATACTCTTTCCCCGCAAAAAAAAGAATAATTCTTTTTTTCATTCAGCTTTTCCTTTGCAAATTGTAACAATATGTTTTCAACAGGAAATCTACATGATCTCAATTATATGGCAATTATTTTCTCATGCAGCTTTTATCGAAAGTCCATTTTCTCACTAGTGAAAGTTGTCACATGCCAGTTCCTGATATCAACTGCTGAGACTCTTTATGTCATGCACATGCAAGGTAAGTATTTTGTTGTGTTCACTGCTGAAATTGGCTCTTTATGTTTTTCTCAATTTTTGTGTTGATCGGCACGAAAAAACCGATGTAAGCATGGGATTTTTTTGGGAAATGTTTACATCCGGCAGGCCGGCCGAACGCTGGGCCGGTCCAGGGCGAGTCGGACGATCCCACTAGATCAAAGGACGCATGTGCCCCATTCGCCACGTCGCTACCTCAGCCTCCTGGCCCACCACCGCTCCCCATCCTTCTCGACCCATCTCGACACTCTTATCCCTTTGCCCATTCACTCATCCCGCTCCTATCTCATCCCCTACCTCCAGCACCGCTCCCCATCCCCTACCAACGGCACGAGCGCCCAAATCAGGTCGCAGGAGAAATCACCTTTGCTCCCCGCCTCCCTTTCTTGCATCTAGATCGGGTCGAGACGGGGCTCTTCTCGTCCACTCCACTCCTTGCTGATGCGAGGAGTACTCAGCGGGCTGATGCAACCCGGGGAAGCCATGGCCGTCCATCTCCTCGTCCTCTCCCTCCCCCTCGACGAGGTTGGACGTTTTCCAACAGGTGAGGCTAGAGTTGGTGGCCAACGGTGATGGGATTTTGCTGCAACCGGCACCGGAAAATCTACCACCGGCGCTTGAATTTGCTGCAACCAAGATCAACAATTTTTTTGTTAGGATCCGCGTTTTTGAGTGATTTTTTTGCTGCAACCAGTTCAAAAATTTGCTACCATCGTTTTGTTTTTTCTTACCACCATTGGCAGTCCGTCTTTTGATTTATTTTTGCTAACTAGATCCATCTTTTTGTTGGAACCACACAAACTTTTTGTTACCATGGTCTTTGATTTTTGCTACCGCCGCCTTAGTTTTTGCTACCACCCTGTTTTTGAATTTTTTTGCTGAATCCATCTTATTTTGTTGGAACCAATCCAAGTTTTGCTACGACGGTGTTTGATTTTTAGTACCACCGTCTTTGTTTTTGCTACTCCCCCATTTGTGATTTTTTGCTGGATTGATCTTTTTTGCTGGAGCCACTCAAAGAGAGAGAAAAGGGAGGGTGTGAATGGCTTGGATGGAGCTGCGAACCAGCATCCTAAGAAGCTTCAATCGAAGGCGACGAATTTTGGGGACCGGCCACCATGGAACCGCGAAAGCTGGAACCGTCGATGAAAAAAGCTTCAACCATTTTGTGAAAAAGCTTCAACCATGAAAAAGATTCAATGGGCGTGAGAAAAAAGCTGCAGCTGATGACATGGGGGTGCGGTGACCGACGGCGACTGATGGCGACCGACGGCAAGCTGGTGATGCTTCAAGGCAGCCCTCTGAGCGTCCATGCCGGGTGTCCAGGACGAACAGCTTGGATGCGTTTTTTTAGAAAAAAAACGATGCAGAAGGCTGAGCTGACGGTTGGTAAAAAGATAAACTGACGCCCCAGATGCGACCGGCCAAACTGTTCCGCCAGTGCGCCGGCGCCTATCATTCGCCCTTTTTTGAACCCAACAACTACTCCTATGCATGTCTATCATATCTTCGTTTGCATACTGTCATAATCGGGGTAGCAGTGGACAAGTTGAATCCAAATCGAGCCTATCAGCACACATTTATCGTTTTCTTTCTTCGAAGAGAGGAAAGAAAGGCAATCTCGCCTGTCCTCGCGAAGCGCTTCTTCCACCGCCGCCCTCCGGCGGCTCTCCCCCGCCGACGACCTCGGTCGTCGGTGGTGAGGAGGGTCGCCGGATCCACGCGTGTGGATAGTTTTAGGTCAAAGTTGCTTAGTTTTTGGATTGTTCATCGTCTTGGCTTCAGCGACATCGATGTCGGCATTCAATAAAGTTTCTTCAGATTGTACTCCGACAAGGCGATCGGTCCTATGGTTGGGATGGATTTGGAATCTAGCCTATTCAACCAAGGATGGTGCGGCGGCGGCATCCTCGTGGCCGGATACTCCTCTATTTTTGTTACATTAGAGCAACTCTAGCCGATCCCAAAAAATAGAGGAGTATCCGGCCGAGTAAACCTTAATGGAGTATATTTACTCCAGTAAGTTTTGGCCGGACCTAGCTGATCTCCTAAATACAGTGGAGCATTTTTTTTGTCATCTGCGTTTCATTTTAGGCAACTGAAACAAATTTCAATGCTTCTTTATTTCATTGAACGGCATTTTGATACATCGGAGTACATAATTCATCAATTCTTTGCCATGAGAATGAAAGCAAAGAAAAGAAGAACCACAATTTGACATTTTAATAGATCTCCAACTTTCATTACTGCTCCCACTAGTTGGATTAATATTTTCTATATGTCTTCATTGTTGATTATCTCAATTGTCTTCTTGAGCTCGCACACTTCTTTCTTCATTGGTTCCAACGAATTCGACATTTCCGTCGCATCTAGTCTTGTTTCTAGTCTCTACTCTAGCAAGGAGTGCACGAACATCTATCAAATTTCTCGTTATCAATAAATCGGTGTAATCTTCTTCCAAATACAAAAACTTGCATCCGCCCTACACACAAATTTGAGAAAATATTAAGCTACAAATTGCACCGAATCCGATGAACTACCGAATCAAAACTAGCACTCACCCCATCTTTTTGCACTTGAAGAACACTCATCCGGGGTGTTCCGACGTGGTCAAAACCTGGCGCACCACCTGCCGTGGGCAGTTGTCACACTTTATGACCAAAAACGTGTAGGGGAACGCAGCAGAAAACAAAAAATTTCCGACCTACGCACCAGCCCAGGACCACTATGGAGACTGCATACATGGTTTGATTTTTTTCGTTACCGACTCGTAGCGCAGCGGGAAGTAGAGTCGATGACGATCGGCGGTGCAGATCCCCGCAGCTAGGATTTACAACCTCCCAACTGCGAGGATGTATACCCTCATCTGCTCCTCAGACAGCCCTCCAGGAGGCGGTCGAACAGCCCCCCCGGACGGTGTCGCGGATAGCCCTCCGGGAGGACCTTCGAAACTCGAACGGTCACTCGGACAGCCCTTCGGGAGGACCTTCGAAACTCGGACGGTCACACGGACAGCCCTTCGGGAGGCACTCACGGACTAAGACCGAAACTACGATCTCTCTACAGAGTTGCACACATACGGTGTCATCTATCCGGCAGGGCTTCGCCGTCCAGAACTAGTTCCCACCGGAACCCAGACAGCCTTTCGGCTCTACGAAACTATTTCGCTGGGAGGGAGAGAGAAGCCAGATCATGCATGGCACTTGTATGTGAGAAGGGATGATCCTTTAGGCAGCCCCCTCCACCCCTATATATAGGCCAAGCCCAAGGGTGGCTTCTCCAAGAAGCCAGGGGGGAAATACCAAAAAGGCCCTCAAGGTGGCTTCTCCAAGAAGCCAAGCAAAAAGCACTTTCACTATTCATGACGACATTTTTCAGCGTCCGTTCGAACTGAAAATATTTATGTGGGCTCAGAACATTTCCAGTACCCACTAAAATAATTTTCAACGCGTTCCGAAACAATTTCGGTTTAGTGATTTTCATTTGCGAAAAGGAAACAAGAATGCGTTTTCACTATTCATGAAGACAATTTTTCGCGTCCACTAAATCCGAAAATATTTCTGTGGGTCTTAGAATAATTCCAGTACCCACTAAAATGATTTTGGATTCGTTCTGAAACAATTTCAGATTAGTGAATTTCATCTGCGAAAAACAGCCAAAGCGGTACCGGCAGCTCCGAAACATTTTCGGTTTTTATTTCTGAAAATTCCAAAAAGTTTCCAGAATGATTCTGGCACCCTCTAAGAATTATCAGGCATGTGCCGAAAACATTTTGACTTAATGGCATACCCCGAAACAACTTTTTCGGTTTCACCAAAACTCATCCGGTGACCTCTCTCTGCGGTACGATTCCGCTGTCCGAAACTTTCCGGTGTCCGAAACTTTTTCGGTGATTTTCTCTCAGATTCCCTGTCTAGTATTCAGCAGATAGATGACCCTTAAGCGTGTGACCCTATAGGTTCGGTGAAGTATAGACATGACCTGGAACCCCTTCCGATCAATGATCAACATCGGAGCCGTGGACACCCATATTGACCCCTATACCCACACGAATGAATATTCGAGTGAACCTCCAGTTGTAGTGAGCTATTCCTGTTGCTTCGTGATATGTCACAAACACCTGAGGTGAGATTTCTTGCATGCCCATGGACGAACAATTTGTCCACCATGCAAGTTACCTCGTTACCGGTTTTGTTCTCTTTTCTCGTTTCCGTGTTCCGGCATCCTAGTGATCAAATCACACTGTGTCTGGCCAGACGATGATGGATACCGTAATACCGAGAGGGCCCGAGAATATCTCTCCATCGTCGGAGGAGCAAATCCCAATCTTGAGCTATCAAGTTACTTGACACACTTTTCCATGAACCCGTAAGCCGCCGTAATAGCCACCCATTTACGGATGACGTTTAACAAACCCCAAAGTTCATGAAGCAAGCATGAAGAAACTCGATACTCTCATGGTCTAAGGAATCATGCAAACGTTAACCATCTCTGTGTTATGTACCAATAAACTTGTGACGAATGAATCTCATAGCATAACATCATGCCGGGTCGATTCAACACAAATGTTCTCTTAACATTATGCCCTCAAGGTTGGTGACATAGACATGCCCATGATCAGGAAAACATAACCATCATGCAACACTTGAGCTAGTCTTAGAGGCCAGACTAGGAATACATTTTACCATTTATTATTCCACACGTGCATATGAGTCTTCCTCCGAGCCTCGTGGTTATTGCAGACTCGAGAACCATAGCAGTTATAGCATGGAACATAAACATAATTATGAACTCGGAGATAAATAATATCATTTATTATTGCCTCTAGGGCATATCTCCTACAGACTCCCACTTGCACTAGAGTCATTAATCTAGTTAATGCTAATGCACTTTACACCTGTGGCACACCGGTGTAAATATGCTTCGCTTGTGGTATAGCCTGATGTCCAACGGATCTGACGACTTCAGTTCCGTGTGTATCTTTGCATGTCCTCGCGTTTTCACGTTTTCACAAAATTCATATTTTGTGTGGACTTGGCTTTGTATGTATGTGAATCACAGGTCGAACCTGGATTCCTCAGACTGAGTTATGGAGCAACTACCTGCAGTAGTGTCCCATTGTCAAAAGCCATCTTGGAACTATAATAAGTTCATGAATGAACTATATGATTCAACATCTTCTTTGTCGCTTCTAAAGCGTCAACATACTTAGCCCTTGTTATAGAATTCGCCACAGTAACTAGTTTGAACAAATTCCAACTAACTGTGCCACCACATTGTGTGTTACACAAAACCCTAACTTAAATCGAAAATCGCACGGTGAACAGATGAAGACTATCGATGTAACATTTTACAACGAACTCTTCATGATCTCCGCTTGCAAGAAAACATATCATCAGTACTTACTCCAGTACTCAATGACATCTTTCACTGTTGTCCCACGATCAGTACTTTGATCACTTTAGTATCCATACTCGCAACACCTTGGGAGTATCGGACATATCTGGTTGTTTTACATACCATGGAATACATGATTAATCCAAACACAAAAGTGTGTGGAATCTGCATCATGTATTTTACTCATCAGTGTTTTGGGACACCGAGTCTTGCAAAAACTCTTTCCATGTGACTTTGGCAAGAATCACTCCTTGGCGTTTTAAATGCTAAAAGGTTTTTGCATCTTGTCAATATGTATTCATTGCTTAGCCCCATTAGGTAAATCTATCTCCATAGATCATCATGCCTAATATTGAGGCTATTTAGCCTAAGCACTTCATCGAAAAACTATTTTCAAATGAAGTCCTAATTCGTGTCAAGAAATTTATTTCCAATTACCAATGTGCCAAGCACATAAGGTTTTTAGAAATATTATTACGCTCCCACTTACTTTCTTGAATTACAAGCATCTTCCTTACCCATTGATGAAGTCAAAACCCCTTTGACCATTTCATCAAAACACGAAGATTCCAACTCCATTTTGCTCTCTTCTGTCCATTGCTAGAACTCTGAAGTTTGCATACCTACTAGCATCCTCTGGATCGACAAATTACTTTGGACTGTATCATATACAAGTCCTAGCTTTCATTTCCATCAGATGGAAATCCTTTTATCATCCATGTTTCATATCTCATGATTGAAATATGTATTAATTGCTAGTTCAACCCGAATCGACTTTAACCATCGCTACGATGAAAACAACCTCATCGTAGTCAACTCTTGAACTTGTTATTTCAACAAGTCGAGCTTTATGGATAAAACATTTTATCCGTATCAGTTTTAAGTTCCATAAATATTCGTTAGACTCTAAGTCTTCCGAAAGGTGTATCAAGGTTTTAATCTTGAATCACTTATATGGAAACTAACTTGGGTTGTATTGGCATTTAGCCAATTCCGGAGTCAGGGCCCATCAACGCTTCCTTGTGTACCGTAGGTATAATGTTGTCTAACAACAATATCTCAATTGCGCACCTGAGAGGTTTGCACGAGCCTTGCCTACGTGGTTCAGCTGCAAGTTCGACCGAAGTTCATACATTTTATTGTAGAGACTTCCGTATCAGTCGCAGTAGGAAACTCTGGAATTACTTCCAAGGTCTCTTTCCTTTGATCTGATGACGTAGATACTGTTTATCTCGTCGAGTTGCACTATTCTCCCACTCACCTTTTTGAAAGAACCATTCTCTTTAAAAGCACACCATTTCGCGGCAAAACTATTTGCCTCGGTATAGTGAGGGAGGAATACCCAACATTTTGGTATGACCTACAAAGTAGCACTTGTCTGATTTGGAATAGGTTTGTAACCTTTTACACAAGCCCCATATTCCAAATGTTAAGAAAAGATATAACATGGTTGGGCGTACCATACCATGGCTTCATTTCAACAGACCCGATGTAGCTCTTTTCAGTGTAAAAGCCGCAGTCTCTAAAGCATCACTTTAAAAGGGATAATGGCAAATTTATTTATGTCATCTTTGACCTTACCATGTCATAAATGGTTTGATTACATCTCCACAGACTTTCCACTTGCAATGGTGTTCCGGGAGGTGCAAGTTATGAAACCCCTTTCACAACTCATCAGACATTCGCTAAACATGTAACTCAAATATTCCTTTGTGCAATCAAATTGCAGAAACATAATTTTCTTGTTACAATAACTTCTACTTCATTTTTGAAAACCTTTTGAATGATTTCAAAAGATCCAAACTTACGTCTCATCAAGTAAATATCCATATATCTACTTGAGTCATTTCTGAGGATAAATAAATCCACTACTAACAACACTTATCGGACTACACACATCAAATGTATGATCACTAATAAGTTTGTTGTTCGTTCCTTATGGCCTGTGAACGGTATTTTTAGTCACTTCACTTTTCGGAGAAAAGTTGCAAGTGTCAGATGATTCAAAATCAAAAAGACTTCAAAATCCATCATAATGGAATTTTCCATGCGGGTTTCTCCAATGTGACCAAATGTAGTGCCACACTTGTGTGGTATTCTTTTAGTCTTGCGACATTTAGCGTCAGTGTTATGGATGTATCATATTACTATCAATATTCATAACATACATGCCATCTTGGATGGAAGCATGGCCCTTCATGTTATACATAATACTTAACAACAATTGTTGTTTTTATGAACAACTCTTTTGCAACAAACATTGTGCAATGGGCTAGCGTGTATGAAACTCTAAAATGAATTATGAAAGTAAACCCAGAGGTATTGTATTATTATCAATATTCATAACATACATCTCATTCATAATGAAAGTATGGCCCTTGTGTTATTCATAACATCAAACATAAAAAGTTCTCTTATGAACAACCTTCTTGCAAGATACCTTATGCAATGGGATAGAGTTTGTAAAACTCTAAATGAATTATGAAAATAAATACAGACGGCAATACACCGATGGAAGGTATAGTAACATTTACTATGTTCCCTGTGTATACCTTAACCTCATTTCTAGCTAGTCTTTCAGGCCATAGTAGTTCTTACATCGAGTTGCAACAGAACGCAATCGAGCGGGCAATTTTGTGATGAACTCACAATACCAAAGAATTAGTGATTAACATGTTTAACCATAATTCGCAAGAACTATATCTTTGACCAGCCTTCTATACATCAAAAAACTTGTATGACATTCATACATGAGCTGGATATTCCAGTCTTCTTTCCTTTTGCCTTTATACTTCTAACAGTTTAACTTTTAGTATTTCTCCTACTCTCAGAAGAAGCACCCAACTTAAGAGTGGCATTAGCCCCGGACTTCCTAGGCGTGTAAGTCATACTAACACCCTTTGGACACTTCCTTTCTCTTTAAGTTGTTGTTTTATTCACCTTTCATTATATGACAGGCGTTCCTCTGGATCCCTTTCCCAACAGTCAAATGCATAGTAAACACTTTTACTAATACTTGCAAACAAACATTGCTTTGTTTGTATCTGAAAATAATTTTCAGTTCCATGAATATCATATAACTATCCCAACTTTCGAAGTTTGGGTTTCATGGAAGCAAACATATTCCACTTGACCGTAACAGAATTCTAGCTTTTGGATCGAAGGACGAGAGTCACATGATCCATAGCATTAGCGGGAGGATACGGAAAGCATGCGATAGGACAAAGTCCTTCTCGGCACTTTTGAGGACAATCCTCATATTACGTTACCAATCGTAAAGTTTTAACCAGATATTTAACAGCTATTCAACTTTAATAGGGAAGGTGGAAATGCGAGCCATTATTCTACAACTATTATGCAAGAAACACTTAGACAGTGTTCATAATTAATTGCACTGAGAATTAAACATGCTAATTCAGCAGTGCGCTCCCACTCAAATCAATATCTCTCACAATTAATTTTGAGTGATACAAGATCCAGACTTCAATTCATCGCCATAGAATCATCATCTCATAACGGGAATTTTAATCGGTAGGCCAACTTGCCGATCACATCTCTATGTGACTCTTGCTCATCTTTCGATGCGTGTGTTCCGAGCTCAGGACGATCCTGCCATGAACGTCAAGACAACCAAGTGATCTTGCTGCGAGGTTTGACCTCACCCGCCTCACACTTCTCTAATCGTTCGTACCCATGCATCCATGGCGCACCCCGAAAAGATAGGTGCCGTGACGGTGCTACACTTGGGAGAACACTAACTACTTGATATTTTAAGTGAGAGATCACCCTAATAAAAGCGACTACCGCGCAATCAAGAAGGGTGAATCATAAGGGATAAACATCTCAGGCAATTCATAATAGCATGATATGGTATAGCCCTTTCTGACGGAGAAGTATTTCATTTCTTCGTCTTCAGCATTCGCGTCGGTGTTCACCTTCGCGAAGATTGCCACCACCTTGTCGATGCACCAGATAATATTGCTATCTCTATAGCTAACAAAATAATGCATTACAACAAGGTTGACACGCAGGTCATTAAAGTGCAATCATATGGCTCCAGCCATCATGCCGAATCATGACACGCAGGTCATGTTAATCAAATTACATCATATAGTCATCTCATACATAATCGAATTAGTATGAGCACTGCTATACCACATCACATGCACATCCTGCAAAACCAAGTTAGACGCCTCTAATCGGTTTATGCAAAAATTTATTTTACGTGGCTTCTAAGGTTTTGACTTAAACCGCAGCTACCAACGTTTTATCATCAAGTATGATTATTCAGGTTGCTAGATTAACATCTCGGGGTGTATGAAACACGGGATAATTAAATCTCGGGCCCCATACTAAACTTCGTCATACGCATGACCCCCGTGCAGATCATATCTGCGATGCCCTTTCATCTGCGAATTTCATCTTTCTTTTGACTACGGCAGAACCCAAAGAACTGATAGCACTTCCATGATCAATCAGGATCACGGATTGCCAGAACTTTCTCAAATTCCACCATGCTGTCTCGAGATTGAGCAAACCCAAATTCTAGGGAAGCAACAAGAACCTCGGGTAACAGATTTCATCTGTCACCCGCATAAATAATTTTCAGCAATAGATCTCATCTACTACCTAATTATATTATGCAATACCCATACATATCCATGTATTCTAGATCGAAACCTGCATCTACGCATAGCACGGCTCTTGATGCCACTGTAGGGGAACGCAGCAGAAAACAAAAAATTTCCGACCTACGCACCAGCCCAGGACCACTATGGAGACTGCATACATGGTTTGATATTTTTCGTTACCGACTCGTAGCGCAGCGGGAAGTAGAGTCGATGACGATCGGCGGTGCAGATCCCCGTAGCTAGGATTTACAACCTCCCAACCGTGAGGATGTATACCCTCATCTGCTCCTCAGACAGCCCTCCAGGAGGCGGTCGAACAGCCCCCCCGGACGGTGTCGCGGATAGCCCTTCGGGAGGACCTTCGAAACTCGAACGGTCACTCGGACTGCCCTTCGGGAGGACCTTCGAAACTCGGACGGTCACACGGACAGCCCTTCGGGAGGCACTCACGAACTAAGACCGAAACTACGATCTCTCTACAGAGTTGCACACATACGGTGTCATCTATCCGGCAGGGCTTCGCCGTCCAGAAGTAGTTCCCACCGGAACCCAGACAGCCTTTCGGCTCTACGAAACTATTTCGCTGGGAGGGAGAGAGAAGCCAGATCATGCATGGCACTTGTATGTGAGAAGGGATGATCCTTTAGGCAGCCCCCTCCACCCCTATATATAGGCCAAGCCCAAGGGTGGCTTCTCCAATAAGCCAAGGGGGGAAATACCAAAAAGGCCCTCAAGGTGGCTTCTCCAAGAAGCCAAGCAAAAAGCACTTCCACTATTCATGACGACATTTTTCAGCGTCCGTTCGAACAGAAAATATTTATGTGGGCTCAGAACATTTCCAGTACCCACTAAAATAATTTTCAACGCGTTCCGAAACAATTTCGGTTTAGTGATTTTCATCTGCGAAAAGCAAACAAGAATGCGTTTTCACTATTCATGAAGACAATTTTTCACGTCCACTAAATCCGAAAATATTTCTGTGGGTCTTAGAATAATTCCAGTACCCACTAAAATGATTTTGGATTCGTTCTGAAACAATTTCAGATTAGTGAATTTCATCTGCGAAAAACAGCCAAAGCGGTACCGGCAGCTCCGAAACATTTTCGGTTTTTATTTCTGAAAATTCCAAAAAGTTTCCAGAATGATTCTGGCACCCTCTAAGAATTATCAGGCATGTGCCGAAAACATTTTGACTTAATGGCATACCCCGAAACAACTTTTTCGGTTTCACCGAAACTCATCCGGTGACCTCTCTCTGCGGTACGATTCCGCTGTCCGAAACTTTTCGGTGTCCGAAACTTTTTCGGTGATTTTCTCTCAGACTCCCTGTCTAGTATTCAGCAGATAGATGACCCTTAAGCGTGTGACCCTATAGGTTCGGTGAAGTATAGACATGACCTGGAACCCCTTCCGATCAATGATCAACATCGGAGCCGTGGACACCCATATTGACCCCTATACCCACACGAATGAATATTCGAGTGAACCTCCAGTTGTAGTGAGCTATTCCTGTTGCTTCGTGATATGTCACAAACACCCGAGGTGAGATTTCTTGCATGCCCATGGACGAACAATTTGTCCACCATGCAAGTTACCTCGTTACCGGTTTTGTTCTCTTTTCTCGTTTCCGTGTTCCGGCATCCTAGTGATCAAATCAC
Source organism: Triticum aestivum (assembly GCF_018294505.1). Lineage (NCBI taxonomy): Eukaryota > Viridiplantae > Streptophyta > Magnoliopsida > Poales > Poaceae > Triticum > Triticum aestivum. The sequence goes on from NC_057814.1 coordinate 602,120,972, forward strand.
ACTGTGTCTGGCCAGACGATGATGGATACCGTAATACCGAGAGGGCCCGAGAATATCTCTCCATCGTCGGAGGAGCAAATCCCAATCTTGAGCTATCAAGTTACTTGACACACTTTTCCATGAACCCGTAAGCCGCCGTAATAGCCACCCATTTACGGATGACGTTTAACAAACCCCAAAGTTCATGAAGCAAGCATGAAGAAACTCGATACTCACATGGTCTAAGGAATCATGCAAACGTTAACCATCTCTGTGTTATGTACCAATAAACTTGTGACGAATGAATCTCATAGCATAACATCATGCCGGGTCGATTCAACACAAATGTTCTCTTAACATTATGCCCTCAAGGTTGGTGACATAGACATGCCCATGATCAGGAAAACATAACCATCATGCAACACTTGAGCTAGTCTTAGAGGCCAGACTAGGAATACATTTTACCGTTTATTATTCCACACGTGCATATGAGTCTTCCTCCGAGCCTCGTGGTTATTGCAGACTCGAGAACCATAGCAGTTATAGCATGGAACATAAACATAATTCTGAACTCGAAGATAAATAATATCATTTATTATTGCCTCTAGGGCATATCTCCTACAAAACGGGGAGCTAATGAGCTGCTGGGCCAGTGCCGAGCCCGGCCGACGGCCGGGCATGTCTTTTCTGGCGAACCGCCAACGAGTGAGATCTGAGCGGCTAGAGGAGGAGGCCATACCTGGATGCGGTGCAGAGATGTCGCCGGGCTGTGCGGTTCGGTACCCGGCCAATCCATCACAAAGGCGCCACTGCCGGAGGACGGATGCATCAAATCTGGCGGCGGCAGCAGCCGTAGATCTTCCGATTTCTATGATGGCGGCGGCGAGAGAGGCTCATATCCGGGTTGGCTTCTCTATTCGGTTTGGGGACCAGCTAGACGTCGGTTCGATGAGTAAAACCGAATTTTTACTCCTCTAACGCCTTTTAGGGATCGGCTAGAGTTGCTCTAATGCCTCGCATACCATAATCACTTGGGGTAAACTTTTTCTGAACAAAATCCTATCAAACAGTTTTTTTTCCTTTGCCAACGTGCAAGTTTATCCTCATTCACACGGCAAATTTCATTCAATTTGCATGGAAAATGTCTGATATACTTTCTCCGTTTCTAAATATTTGTCTTTCTATAGATTTCAACAAATGACTACATACGGAGCAAAATAAGTGAAACTATACTCGAAAGTATGTCTATATACATCCGTATGTGGTAGTCCATTTAAAATCTCTAAAAAGACAAATATTTAGGAATGGAGGGAGTATATTGCATGGCAAATGATTTCTGCAATAATACAAACACCAGTTTTTGTACAAATGGAGTAGATCTTCAGGCGCACACATTGTTCACATGGTAAAATGAATTACGTACTCTGGCAACTTCGGTTGTACTGTCACTTCAAATTTTGAGCACTACGTCTTGTTACACTTAAGTGAGCATCAACAAGATGTCTTGAAGATATTCAGGAACACAACCCGAAAAGAAAAAGGAAAAAAAAGTCTCACCAAAGTGATCAACTCCTCTCAGCAGTAGCACATAAAACACCACCAAAGACAACACCCGAAAACATAAAATGTCTCCAAAAGCGGCATCTTCAAGAAGAAAACAGTGCACAAGCATCGTCGTCACCCGGTCCAAGATCTTAGGTTTTCACCTTGGAGAAACTACGAGCTCTCAAAAATAATACCTTCAGCAAGGTACTCCCTCCGTTCTAAATTACTTGACCCATATTTATCTAGACACGAATATATCTAGACACTAAACAAGTATAGATACATCCGTATTTAAACAAATTCAAGTCAACTAATTTGAAACGGAGGAAGTAATTGCCAGGCACAACCAATGAAGGTTAGACCTTATGTTTTCACCGTGAAAGTCACGGCTCGACATTCGAGGAGCACCACAAAAAATGAAATCCTCCCGTGCTGCCGCCCCCACTTGTCATTGCTGCTTCTGAAAGTTATCAAACAACCTAGCTGACTCCATCGCCTCCAAGGCCCTCTCCGCCTTACTGATCCTATGCTCTTAGCCACCATGACTTTCTCCACCGCTGTCTACGCCATGGAAACAGAGATACCAAAATGTCCCATAGTGTCAACAAACAATAGAGCTTCGTGCCGTGCCCTCATGGAGCCTCGTAGGCTGATATGGACATGCACGATCGGATTCTATCCGATCCAGATATTCTTGGCCAAGATCTCAGGCAGCAGTTTCGGAACGTGGACAGCCAGATCGAGGAGGACCGATCATGCAGATCGTTGTCGTGATGCGATAAGAGCACTAGGACCGCCACCACACCGCTTCCTCCACCAGGCCGACGCCATTGCCGGCACGATGGAGGACACCGGCCCGCGCTGCTCATAGCCCGCGCCGCCGGCTGAAGACACACGCCAGATCCAGGCGGATCCCGATCCGCCGCTAGCCCCTCGCATGCACGATCCGCCACCTCGAAGCCCGTTGTGCTCTGGCAGTCCTGACTGCCGTGGGGATCCGCCGCCTAATGTGGTGGCGGCGAGGGAGGAGGGAGAGAGAGGAGGGTGCTTGCGGCGGCGGTGGGAGCGCCCTCCCCGTCGCCCACGAGAGCGACGTAGGAGGGTAGCTCTGTAGCGGCTGTCTAATGGATGAGTTGATGACGCGTTTCTGTCTCTAGTCTTGCAGTATATATGGTGGCCACTATACCATCCGTCTCCGCTGCCGAAAAAAGGTCCCTGCCTATTTGTCCTGGCTCTAGGAACACCGCACCGTCAGCAAGCGAAGTGGTTCACCTTTGAACTTGAATGAATACTGGCAAGGAGGAAATGAAGGAATTCAACGACACTTGTCCCACAAACAGAGCTCCACATGAGCTACGCCGACGCGCACGGCACGGCCACACACACGTGCCACACAGAAGACGCACACTGCCGGTAGGAGACATTTTTTTAGCATAACCAGAAGAAACTGCTTTGCCGGAGGTTCGGGCACTCGTTATCCTGACGCACCTCTACACCTGTAGAGGCAAACCTTTCTGCTCTCGCCTAGGCTCCAGGGCTACGCACCACCGATGAGCAAGGCCCCAGAAGGAAATACACACCGGAATCAGTAACCCCCCATGACCGCCGCAGAACAGCGTCAACACTGTCAACAATGACGGTGGGCAGCTCAATGTTCTTCTTCTTGGGGGTCGATTTGTAGTAGAAGTGGAGGGTCAGCTGAATGAGGCCTAAAACTGCCTCGAGCCCATTGGGGATCTGCGCATAATTAAAAGTGGGCATCACAATTGATTAGATCGATCTATGCAAAGTGACATCATCGCATCAAAGCTAGATCGATGGAGTGTGTATGTATTGCACTGACCGCCACATAGAGATCGAACTCGATGAGCGCATAGGCCGTCCAGCAGCAGCCACTGAGGAAAATCGCCAGCGACAGGAAGAATCGCATGTACTAAACACTCTTGGTTCTGATCACACGAACCTGCAAGCAATACAATATTAGTACCGGTGAAAAAAATAGAATGCTATAGCGCCACTATTTGCACGCAATAGCATTTTGTGCAATGTCTTCCTAAATAAACCATTTTACAATGTCTAGCTAATATTATGCTAATAGCATATTTTAAGGGCCCCGCTATTTTTGCATAAGAAAAGTATGTTTTTAGTCCGTCAAGTTCACCAAAAGTCTACATCTGGTCTTGCAAGAATTTTTAGGTGACATTTGGTTCCTCAAGTCACACAACTAAGCAAGTTGTCCAAAACCAGAGACAATGGGTAAACCACTGACGTGGCACCGGTTCTGGTAAACGGTAAGGACCGTTCCGCAAATAAAAGATACACTAATGACTATGATGAAAACCAGTTCTGGTAAACTGTGAAGACATTTGGTGAAGTCGAGGGACCAAAACACACTTTTCTCTTTTTTCATAGCATGCTATATTTTTCACTGATTAGTACTCACATTATATAAAAGCACAAGGCTGCGTCATTAAATATGTGTGACCTATTTTTTGTTTTGAGAAACAATATATGTATGATCTAGATAGTAAGTAAACAAACTCGCTGGTTAATTAACAGCCGCTACATTGCCCCGCAAAAAAAAACCAGCGGCTACTTTGATGAACTCTACACCACATGCACTATATCCGCAATAATGCTAGACCTACAAAAATGTACAAACATTTTTTAACAATTCCCAATTATAATCCTTGGCATCCGCTTGTTGGTAAAAAAAAGTAACCTTTTGTAGATGCAGTTCCCCTAGCTAGGCACCGCACCACACGTTGGTGATGGAGCGATTTGTAAAAAAATTAAGTAACCTTATGTAGTAATTTGTAAATGTGGTTCCCCTATAGCAGCAGAAAGTTTGGTTGGTTGGCTAGCTAAATACGCGGATTGCAAGTACAGATCTATAAGCAGACGAGAGTGTTAGTTAGATTTTTTGCGGGGAGATGAGAGTGTTAGTTAGCCACATGTGCGGCATCAACACGCAACAACTAACTGAGTTCAAAATAAAACTACAAGAAACGGGAAGAAAGAATTAAAGAGTAGACACGATGGGTCGATGATCATCGTTATACGTACCATGACGGTAAGATTGGAGGCGTACTGGATGGAGCCGCAGATGACGCAGAGGATGCCGACGATCATGGAGCGCTTCTCGTGGGTGTGCGCGCCGTGGAGCACGCCGGCCACCACGGCCGCCATGAACGCCGCCTCGATGCCGAGCACGGCGAGCATCTTTAACTGCACGCATATATACCGAAAAAAGACCGGGCCTTAGGGGCAGAAACTAACTAACACCGAAAAATGAGGAACGATTAGGGGACGCGTGTATAGATGTACCCGCTTGTTGTTGGTGGAGTAGATAAAGAAGATGCTGAGGTAGACGAGCTGGACGACGAAGCCGATCCCGTTGACGGTGACGACGAGGATGCTGTTGGGGTGCACGATGGGGAGGCCGTAGAAGACCCAGAGCATGCAGGTGAGCAGCGTCGCCAGGTAGGGGTCCGGCTTGTACTCCTCCACGTCCTTGGCCTTGCAGATCCGCCGGAACATCGGCCTGCGCGCACGCACAAGCAACAAACACAAGTTACCAACAATCACCCTCCATATGCATAGATAGATAGATTATAGGTAAGAGTAGGAGGTGAAGAGGGCGGCGGCGGCTAGACAAGAGGAGGCAGGCTTACGCGTGGGAGAGGAAGAGGCCGAAGGAGATGACATTGCCGATGATGCCGACGATGTTACGAGCTGCGTCGGCGGAAACCATTTTGCGCGCCGGGAAGGAGACTGCTGACTCGAGGAAGAGGAAGGATGTTGGTTGTGATCTGGCTGGGGCGATGAGAGAGGCCGGCCGAGCTTATAGCGTGGCGGGGTTCGCGTTCCCCACCCAATGGATATGGTTAGGGGTTAACGTTTAGTTAGACTGGCTCCTCGTGGCTGGGTAAGATCCGAGTCTAGCTCGTGGGTCAGATTGCCAAGTCATACGTTGGGTGTAACGTGCGCGCGTGCATGCCCGGATCGGGAAACCGAGAGAAATGGGGAGGCATGCATAACCTCCTCGTACGCAAGTGTGTCGTGCCCGGCCTCATCCGTACCAGCGTAGATAGGGATAGAAGAATGAAAAAGGATATGATGTGATATGTACGAGTTGGCATATGGATCTGGAAGACAGAATGAAAAAAATGCAAAAGCAAATATCTTTTTCTTCAGAAAAACTTTTGACCTATTCATCATCTGTCATAGTAGTACAAGTAACACCAGAAATAAGAAAAAAATACATCCAGGTTCATAGACCACCTAGCGACAACTAGAAGCATTGGATGAGACGATGTTGCACCACCATCAGTGCCCCTCCTTCACCGGAGCCAGACAAAACTTGTTGAAGTAGACAATGGAAAATCGTCATGCTAATTACCCTAGAGGACCAGTGCAACAGAAAAACAACAGTTATCGATGTAGAGAAGCATAGAGTGGAAGAATATGACCATGTAGGCACATGAACGAAGATTGGATCCATGGAGATCCAACGCGAACCAACACCAATAGAATCCCACGAGATCCAATGGAGACACACCTTCACACGTCCTCTGACGACGCTAGATGCACCACAGGGATGGGAGTTAGACGGGAGACCTCATTCCATTTTCAGGGAGCTACGACTGCCTTGTCTTCCTAAACAGACACACACCCTAATCGATCTAAAAAACATCAAAAAAAACATAGCAGGAACCCTCCTGCCAGCAAGGGCTAGGGTGCACCGCGACTCCTTGGCCTTGAAGCCACCGGATAGAAGGCGGACCAGCGGCGGCGATGACGGGATCAAGGCAGAGAAACTCAAATTGCCTGAGCGGTTG
>NC_057814.1:602127746-602132434 GCF_018294505.1 Triticum aestivum
TAGATGGGAGTTGACCACACAGATTATGACCTGGAAATCCATTACCACCTGGGTAAAACAAATGTAGTAGCGAATGCTTTGAGTAGAAAGCCAGCAACGCTAAATCTAGTCTTGATAAAAAACAACCTGATACATCTCAAATGTATCGGTAATTTTTGTATGATTCATGCTATATATCAATCAATTACGTACACTTCGGGCATACCTTTTATTGATTTTATTGGAGTAAAATATTAATCAAGTGTCCAATGCCAATTTCTTTTTTGTTGTTTCGTATTTTCAGGAAAATACAGAGAAAAAGTTCAACAAAAAATAAAATAAAAATTATTCAGGAAGTTACAAGTCACCAAAAGACCCAGGAGCCAAGGCTCGGCACCATGGGGCACCCTCAGTGCCTAGGCTCCTGCTGTAGGCGCTCTGTGGCTTTGGGAGCCTGCAGAGGCGCCTATGGCATGTGGAGTCCCCCGGCTGGCCTCAAGTGCCCATGGTCCATATGTACCCCAAAACTCCACCCTAATTATCGAGCATTTTTTTTCCGCCGCCACATGAAGTTTCCGAGGAGGTTGATGGCCTACATGGACACAAGGTTTACTTGTAGCTTTTTAAAGTAAGAGTCGATCCCACACGGAGCATAGAAAATGGACTTTGTCTCTTATAGAAATTTATAAGATGTGTTTGCAAGTTAGTTGAGGCCTAATGCAAAGTGGATGCAAAACAACTGTAGTTGTAAGGATGAATCGTGACTACAAAGTATGTCAAAAAATTAATAAGTGATTTAAAGTATGAGAAGATGAAAATCAACAGTTGGGACCCTCTCGCGACTGCTCAGGCAATTTGGGTTTCTCTGCCTTGATCCCGTCATCGCCGCCGCCGGTCCGCCTTATATCCGGTGGCTTTAGGGCCATGGAGTCGCGTTCTCATGGACTCTAGATTCCCCAGTAATATGTGTCGAATGTAACATATGATGTTGCATAGTTTTAGGTTCGGATAATCAAGCCTCTCTTTGATGCTGGTAGTGGGCGGAGCCTGTTATAGCATACGAGCTATATGGGTAGTCTCCATATCATATACGCCACTATTGTTCCTCCTCACATTTAGGTTACGGCAATGATAATTAAGGATAACCCCATGGACACAGCCAATGGTCGGTTCTCTGTTACTCCCCTATCAAAGGTGAGAAGCTCCACTGCAATGGTGCACGAACTTCTAATTTGCGCTAGCTAGACGGCAACGGTTAACGAAAAAGGGGCACACTGTTTTGCGCTAAAATCTTTGCGCTGGCCCAGATTAGATCGGCGACGGCGGGCTTGCCACTGCTGCAAAGCGAAGTTTATCTCTCAACGATCACTGAAACGTTGTCGCCGCGAGTGTTGTTGTGTTTTTAGAAAGAAGGCTCAAGGGGAATCTAATGGAGCCATCAATCGGTAAGGAATTAAAACTGACAAGTTACAAGGAACAGAAAGAAAAATAAATTGAGGTGAGAAAACCCCAGGCGGTAGATACAAGGTACAAAAATAACAGTCAACAGACCATAGACATCACAAGCGACTGACAAAATCAAATTAAAAAACATCTTGAGCTTGATCAGTCCAGGCCGTCGTCCACCAGAGGAGCCGACACCACTCGAGCATCGCATAGCTTGAAGGAGGCACATACATGATAGGAGTAAGCCATCGTCCAGCGTATACGTTGGCCACTATACCATCCATCTCCACTGCAGAAAAAGGCCCCTGCCTTCTCGTCCCGACTCCAGGAATGCCGCACCGTCAGCAAGCGAAGTGGTTCACCCTTGAACTCGAATGAATACTTGGCAGACAGGAAATAAAGGAACTCAGAGACACTCGTCCCACAAACAGAGCTCCACATGAGGTATACCGACGCGCACAAATGGCACAGCCACATAGAAAACACATACTGCCGGAAGGAGACATGATCCGGACTGGAAAAATCAACGGCGACACTAAGCAAGAAACTGGATTTGTCGGAGGTTCAGCCCACTCGCTATCACCTCTACACCCGTAGAGTGTTCCCCTCTCGCCTAGGCTCGAAGGCGACGCACCACCGACGAGCAGGGACCCAGAAGGAAATACATACCAGAATCAGGAACCCGCCAGGATTGCCGCGGAATACCGTCAACAACGACGGTGGGCAGCTCGACAATCTTTTCCTTCTTGGGGGTCGTTTTGTACTAGAAGAAGTATAGGATCAGCTGGACGAGGCCGAGAAATGTACCGAGGCCATTGGGGATCTGCACATAATTAACGGAGGGCGTCAAATTGATTAGATCTATGCAAAGTGTACACTGGGATCATCACATGACAGTTAGATCAATGATGATGGTAAGTCTGGCTGGGTTTGGAACTTTTTGAGATGTGTATGTAGTGCACTGACCATAACGTAGAGATCGAACTTGATGAGCGCATAGGTCGTCCAGCAGCAGCCGTTGAGGAAGCTCACCAGCGACAGCAAGAATGGCATCTACTCCACACTCTTGGTCCTGATCACTTTACTCTGCAAGCAATACAATATTAATTAGTACTCGCATTAGTTAAAAGCACAAGGTCTGAGTAATTAAATATGTATCATCTATTTTTTTCAGAAACAAATCTGTACGATCAAGATAATAAGTAAAAAAAAATCCGTGGTTAATTCGCAGCAGCTACATTGATGAACTCTACACCTGGACAAACTCATAGGATTCATGGAACCAATGTTGATGGCCGGCCGGTACAGTATCTTTTTCGTCGATTTCGACATTATCAGTCCTTTTCTTTTAATGAAAAAGTGTTTCCACCTGCCCCATTTTTATTAAAAACGAGGCAACCATCATCAACTCATAGAGTTGGCAAAAGGAAAAGGATCACAAAAGGCAACGATTAGAACAGGATCATGCACTATCCGTGCATATGCATCTCCTAGCTATGCATGGCGCATTGTTTGTGACGAAGCGCTGGATCACAGGTTTCAGTTAGACTATGAAACGTCACTCAACAGCTAGCTAACACGAGAGTTTGGTTGGCTAGCTATATACACGCAATGCAAGTACAGATCCATAAGCCAAGTACAATGTTGGTTTAGCCATATGTTATGTTGTGGTCCAAATTTCTATAAAGGCCAACTTCTGACGGAGCGGAGCGGAGGCCTGTCGCACAGGATAAGTTCTTTGTAAGCCGCCGCATAGGATAAGTTTATCGTTGTAAATCCCCGGCGCCCATGGTTTTTGCCCCTTCGTCTTGGAGAGTTTTTCTATATTAAAATATTGTGTCCCTCTGTGTTGATTCGTTCTCTATTGCATGTCCTACCTCTAACACTGCACGTGTGCCATAGACATGCAACTAACTAACTGAGTTCGAGTAGACAGGATGGGTCGATCATGATTGTACGTACAATGATGGTGAGCGGGGAGGCATACATGATGCAGCCGACGATGACGCAAAGGATGCCGACGATCATGGAGCGCTTCTCATGAGTGTGGGTGCCGTGGAGCACGCCGATCACCACGGCCACCATGAACGCCGCCTCCATGACGAGCACGATCAGGTTAGAGCATTACGGGCAGAAACTAACTAAAACACCCGAAAAGGACGGGTCAGAGAAATTGATAAGGGATGTACGTACCCTCTTTTTGATGGTGGAGTAGATGAAGAAGATGACAAGGTAGACGGCCTCGACGGCGAGGCCGATGCCGTTGATGGTGACGACGAGCGTGCTGTTGGGGTGGACGATGGGGAGGCCGTAGAAGACCCAGAGCAAGCAGTTGAGCAGCGTCGCCAGGTAGGAAACTGAATAGCGATGGGGGCACGGGCAACTCCGGGGCGACCGGAGCGGCGATCGCGGGGGCGCCGCCCCCGTCTACTGCGGTTCGTACGCGCGTCGGCGGCCTGTTCTGGTCGCTGGCCGGATCGGATGAGGATGATGCGGATGGTGACGGAGATGATCCGGCGGCCTCACCGCCGTCGCCGACACCGTCGGATCTAATGTGCGAGTTCTTCAACTCCGGCTATGATGAAGACAAGGTAGCCACGACGGTCAACAAGATCTTGCCGGTGGACGATCCGGTTAGGGTTGGACTTCACGCGGGCGAGAGGAAGGAGATGGTCCGTCGCGTTGTTCACCGGAGAACGGCGGCGACGGCGATCAGGCCATGGAAGGGCCCCCTACCTAAGGTACGTCTTCCGAACCTTACGCTTTTCGATTTAATTTGTCTGGACTCGTGGATCACGGTTAAGAAGAGGAGGCAGGTGCAACGGAAGTTGGCCGGACTACCGCCGTCGGCGGCCGCGGCGCCCGCGCCGTCGATCCCGGGGATCGGGCTCAGGGCGGCTCGGGAGGTCTGTTTGAATTTGCTCTTGGGCCGCGATGGGCCGCATCTGAATGATACAAGGCCGCAACTGGCTTGGCCGGAGATAGCTGGGTATGAGGCCCAGGCTATTCCGAAACCCACCAAGTCTGCGTGCACAGATACATGCAGAGGTGTGATCGATCTCTGTCCTACGTACGTCGTTGCGCCGATAGCTAGGATTCGTCGGAACGGGACGACGGGATTCCCTTCTTGCGCCTCTGGACGTGCGCGACGGATCCGTCCCCTTGTTGTCATGGCGGGCCGAGGGGCGGGGCTGCCTCCTGCGAAGAAACCCCCGATGGTGGCCGCGAGTGGCCGCGTCGGGGTTGCGCCGCCGCCGCCCGCG